>NC_083338.1:21737202-21769848 GCF_019175385.1 Lycium barbarum
AGCCTTGACGAAGTTGAAACCTTTCCCAAAACCAATCATATCATCGAACAAATCACTCTTGTTAAGCCATAAATGCACCTTTGAGACTTCTGAGTAACCCAACGCTGAAAACATGGAGATCATTTGACCTTCTAAACCATCTCTCATATTTCTCAAGAAAACCCCCACAATAAATTAGTCTAACCACGATCCCACACAACTGAACCCTCAAGCCATAGTTAGAAACTGAACATGGTCACGCGTTCAAATCAGGATGACACATCTAGTACTATACCACAACACTTCAAAAATGGATCGTTCGCATAAGAATTTAAGGATGAGTTCCCACCTTCCGTGGGTGATTAAGATAAAGATATTCATATATCAATTAGAATCGACTAGATACCAATTTGAATGTGGTAGCACAAAGGAATAAAGGAGTTGGAAGTGTCCTAAACACCTTATAGCCTTTCGCATATAGGTACGGAGCTCATCGTACCGATCCGTCAGACTCTACTAGACTTGCTCTTGTATTTATAGATTAGGTAACCTAGGGCTCTAATACCAACTTGTCACGACCCAAATCGCTAATCGTGAGGGTACCTACGCTTTTCCCACCTGGTAGGCAAATTCGTCCCTCAAAGACTCATCAGACAACATAAATAATAAATAAGAGCAATAGAAATCTAAAATCATAAATAATTAGTAATACGGATTACGACAACTACCCAAGGAATCTGGTCTGAATAGTACAAGAGCTTCTAAGTATACAACTTGAATAAAAGTTACAACCACAACCTGAATACAACTTTTGTCTAGAATGAGAATTAAATAGAAAATTCTAGATGAACTACATGAGATCCTTGAAGGCTAATCGAATCTCGCTCATGTACCTGGAACAACTCTACACACTGAAAAGGGTATAGCAAGAGTAGTATCAGTACAAACACTATGTACAGGTATGTATCTTACACCGACAACAGTTAGCTAACATATATAAAGAAAGAAATAGAAGAATAGACATGTTCGAAATCAAGTACAAACACAACACAGTCCAAGAAGAAGCCTCAGATGTTTCACTTTCACTTTTATACTTATTAATATCAAATTACAGTTCATACCAATGAGTCATGTAGAATGTGTATGAATGATATTCATGATATCAATCTCAATTGTAAATAATAGTCAATTTCCAATCGTGCCACACATGGACACATATCACAATATCAATATCAAGTTAATTCATTTCCTCTATCTAAGATAATGTCAAGATATGTGAGAGACAATCGCATCAAAATCACAATATGACAACTAAGTCCAAGTCCAATATCACACACATGGCAACAAGCCAATAAATCACAAAGAGGCAACAAGCCGACCAATCAGTCAACAATACCAAACCTAAGTAATCCATCTCAACTTCATACCTGAAGGTGTAACATGCTTTCTCCAACAATCGCTAACTCTACATATGCTTCGCTAACCGAAGTCTAACCAGAAGGTAAGTCGTAACCAACCTCGATGTCGAACAGGTGCCACAAACTAATCCAGTTAAGCCTTGATTTTCCTCTTTAGAGAGCCTCAAAATAATTAATATCTATCAAATATGAATTCTATGTTAGAATATGAATCTAAGGATACCCATATTGCCATAGTTTTACCCAAAGACCAAAAATGGACCAAAATAGCCAAATCCAAGCCACAAGGGAAAAACTATACTCTCCAAAAAATCAGGTTCAATATAGTCAAAATAGTACCCTACGAGTCTAAACGATTCCAACGATACTCATATTGCTATACTTTAATTCGAAACCCCAAAACGACCCCAAAAAGTTAACCCCGAGCCCGTAAGGTCAAAACTGAAAATTTATTTCAAAATTAGTTTTCCTATAGAATAATTAGTCTAGATCCAGAAATCCCATTCAAAAAGCCATCATCTTGATCTTCAAAACCATGATTTATCACTTTCAACTTTTGGGTGCAAAACCCCAATTTTCCCCAATCAAACTCGGATAAAATCGACATCCAACGAAAATAAACTTTATGAAACATCAAAATAAAGGTTACATACTTAACCCCCATTGACACGAGAACAACGCTGTGAAAATCACCTTAAACGGAGCTCTAGAACTCAAGATTTGCTCATAATGATAAATGAACGCAATCTGATTTTTAATACATAGCGATTTCCGCTCCGGTGGACCAATTTCCGCCCCAGCAGGTACTCTCCTATGTCCAGAAGTCCACCGCAGCTGACACATAGGTACAACAACAGTTGTCCGTGCTAAAATGACCATAACTTCCTCGTACGAAGGAGAAATGCGACGATTCTTTTTGCTATGGCTTCATAATTATGATATGGATCTAATGGTTTGATCAAAACATAAAAAAAAAATTCATTTGATAAATTTAGTAACCTTTATGGCTAAATAAACTGGCAAAAACATCGAATACGAGCGCGACACAATCCATATTCATCCAAAACTCGACAGAATCTCACCAAAACTTGCAGGCAAGTCCAAAATCATAATACGAACTTGTTGGAACTTTCAAAACATCAACACGGGGTCATCTTGACCCAATGTTTACCATGGTCAACACAAACTCTTTAACTTAACTAATTTCTCCACCAATTACTCAAATCACACCCAAACCCTTCGGGAACCAAACCAATGACTCCACTAAGTCATAAATCACATCGCGGACCTAGTGGAACTGTCAAAATTTGATTATGGGAACATTTACCCAACAGTCAATTATTGGTCAAAGGTTTTTCACTTTAAGGCTATGTTACACATAAGTCATTATAGAACTCGCCCGATTACCTCAGGAACCGTGCCACCCATTCCTGCAGGTCAAAATCGTACTAATAAGACTCGGGGAAGGGTCAAGAGGGGTAAATGGGTAAAAAGAACAATAGCAACCAAACGAGTCATTACACGGATGCGCCCCAACATAAACCTTCCGCCCTTGTGAGTATTGCCCTTTAAGTGTCTGCCGCCTATACGTGCAGTCACTTGTATCAGCGTGTGTACCTCTGTGCATGTTTCCTTCGCGTAAGAGAAATCTGCCTAAATCTATTCCTCTTTGAGTAATGGTTGTTCCGCTTCAATTTGATTCTAACCCACCTCCGATTTTTATATAACTCTTACCAAGCATATCAGACCATTGAAATCCATAGTCGCATGTTTGCCCAATCCAGCAAATTTTTCAAAACCGTAAGAAGGACAAAGTTGCAAATTTGATAAGTACTGACTAGTGTACGATAAGGCGAGCAAACTTCTGATGACTCAAGACAGGCAAACTAGGATACCCAACGAATTTGTGATCATTGAAGATCCACCACCTTCATATTCCACCACTTCTGGCACCTAAGTGACTACCTCACTTCCTAGTATGACCGATGACAAGCAACATTGGTACTACCTTTCTAGCCAAAATTTTCCAATCTTTCATTCCAAAGGGTTAGAATGTCAATATTTGTTCAAATTGGATAGCTTGAATTACTCGCGATAGGAGCTATTTCATCAACACTGATGGGTACCATTGATTTTTGGGCATGCGATATGATTTGTTCATGAATAATCATTCTACGCATTTAAATTCTCGTGAGGCCATGGCTCCAATTCTTTACTGGCCCTACATTTCTTCCTTTCGCTACTCTCTATTTGAGGACAAACGATTATTTAATTGGTAACTGATGTAATGATTTGTTTGGTCATTACGGACTTTTCTTCTCTTTCCCTAAATACTCCTTATTCAGGTTCGCGCCAATGGTTGTTACGTGTGGGAATTTCGGGTGTTTTATACCCCGTATTTCCCATGCTAAGTTTTGCCATAAGGTAGCTAACGTGAAGTTAGCAAGTGAGGTTGTTGTCTTGGTTGTAATAGATTCTACATGATTATTCCACATATGCGGAAGTTTAAGTTGTGTACAATAAGTATCGGAAGATTGGAGGTGAAATAAACCACAAAAAAATCTGAGCATTGCAGCAGAACAACTCGACGGTCTGGTCGACGAACCATCGACCCAACCGTCAAAAATGTTTTCCAGATTCAGAGGTTGCCGCAGTTCAACGGTGCGAGTCAACGAACCGTCGATTGGTCGATGGACCATCGACCCAGCCGTCGAACCACAAGTGGTGGAAATTCTCTCTCTACTATATATATATATATATATATATATATATATATATATATCAAAAGGCCATGACTTGGATCATTTATTTTCATCAAAAATCATACCTTTCTAGATCCTTCAAGTTCTCTCTACACTCTCCACTCATCCAAACACTTCCTAAACCAAATTCAAGTGAAAATCAAGCTTTGGAACCCTAAGTTAGCTCATGAGTGATGATGATCTTTTTTATTAATTAAATTTTTGGTGTTTTTGGTTCAAAAAAAGGTTGGGGGAGTTATGGTTCTTCAAGATTAAGTTATATTCTCTCTTTCTTTCTTATGTTGAGTTGATTTGGAGAATTAATAAGTCATAAAGGTGAAGGAAATTGTGGTATGAAATGTTATGGGACATGGTGTTGGAGTTGTTGGTTGTGAATGAAATTTAGAAGGAAGTTTTGGATTGTTTTAGGTGCAAATTGCATATATTTTTCCTAAATATGGAAACTATTGATGTTGTTATTGTTATTGGTAGTTGTTTTGTAATTTGGTGGAAGTCGATAAAATAGGGGAAGTGTTGCCCAAATTCTGCTAGCTCGTTAGTTACACTAGTTTGAACTTAAAAGTGTTTTCAAGACTTAACCTTAGCATGAATCCTCTTGAATGTAGATTTGCGAGCTTGGGAGGAGAACGTTAAGTAATTAAGGAGACGTAAAGGTATGTTAAGGCTAACCCTTCTTTCTAAAGGCATGATTTCCTTATTATAAATCCATATATGATTCCATAATGGTAATCGGAGGCTCACCGACCATATGTCACTTCGATAGAGTTGTAATGCTTCTCTAGGATTCTCATGTATGCCATATATGTATATTTAGCTACTTTCTGACACTGAGCCTATACAGCCGGGTATGATAACTATTGTACACACCACTGTAGTTGGGTACGGACAACAACGAGCCCTGTTATGGTCGGGTACGGACAACATCGAGTCTTATTATGGTCGGGTATGGACGACACTGAGCCTATATGGCCTGGTATGGTATCATTATATGTATATGTATGGAAATTTTCCTTTAGAGAAACGTTAAGTATGCATGACAGTCATCTTAAGAGGTACTATGAGGCACAAATTGTTCTCTTTATTTTATGTTATCTTCATGTTGTCATCACGTTGCTATTCATGCCTTACATACTCAGTACATTATTCGTACTGACGTCCGTTTTCTTGTGGACACGTTCATGCCCGCAGGTAGACAGGGAGACCGACCGGACCCGTAGGTAGCTTCATCAGAGATTGCATATGAGTGCTCCATTCATCTTGGAGCTACAGCTTAGCCGATATTATTATTTTGTCTACATATGGGCATGGCGGGGTCCTGTCCCGTCCTTATGATATTTTGTACTCTTTGTATAGGCTCATAGACAGATGCGCATAATTAGATATTCAGTATTCTTATCGATTCATATTGTTATACATTATTTTGGCATCCTTATCGGCTTGTACATATGGCATAGTTGGTAATAGATAGAGATGTGTTTCTAAAGTCATGCTCTTATAGATTATGATATTTACGAGTCAGCCATGTGGTCCACCTATATATGAATATAAGACGTATGATTAAGAGGTGCTTAGTAGGTTAGCTCCGAGTACTCGTCATGGCCCTTCGGTTGGGTCGTGACAGGGTGAGAGTGACCTTTAATAGATTTTAGAAAGAATTTCTCCTACTTAGAAAATTTCGGAAGCAGTGATCCACTTCAACAACGATGGGCCCCTTAAGCGAGCCCGCAACGGCAATCCCTCTTCTGCGTAGGCGAAAGTCCTAGAAAAATTAATGAACTTGCATATACGAACTGCTATCTGCAAAAGCGGTATCGCATAGATGAGTGATTTTCACGTAAGCGGGAACCGTTGAATCTAACCTAGCTTTTAAATTCCCTATTTCGGGATCGGACCCCATCTTCTTCCAATTTCATTATTCCAAAAGATAGTTTGAAAGTTGATTTCAAGAAGCTTATGAATCCTTGTAGAGGTAAATCTAAATCTATCTCATATCTCCCCTTCTTGTCCCTCATCTTTCTTTGTCTTGAGGATAAGTTGAGATTCTTGGGATTTGGGGGAAACACTTGTGATTAATAAAACCCAAGGTTGGATAATGGTGTCATAACTAATATAATGGGTGTCTACGAATAATAATCTATTGCTTAGCTGGGGGAACGAGTTTCTAATTTAAATCTTTACTTCCATAAATGGGTTTTTCAAATGGGTTTGTGTATGGTCTCTTAGAAAATTAGGGGTTTTTGGTAATGAAAAGAATTGGAAGCTTATTGGGGCTAGATAAGCATGAAGTTAGGGGTTTGATTGGTTGAAGAATAGTAAACTAGCTTAACAGGAAAAAGTTCTAATTTTACCCTTATGGGCCCAGGGTCATTTTCTTAGTCTAGAATGGTGGTAGATTGTATACTCTTAACGCGTTACTCACTTGATTTACTTACCTTATTAGACCCCTCTTGTTTCGATGCTTCTCGAAGAAGGAAGGTGAAGTTTGAGTGGATGGTCGTGGCACCTGTTCGGCTCCGAGGTAGGTTACGGCTTACTTGAGTTAGACTCTGATTAGAATTTTATATGTAACTAGTAGTTGTTGATGGAGAAAGCATGCATAGGTCTTCGGATATGAAGTTGGGATAGATACTCTTAGGTTGATATTGTCTTGTGTGCGGCATGTCGCCATCTTGTGATAATGTCTTGTTGTTGTGCTCATGATGTTGAGCATGCCACCCATATAATAATGTTGTGTCCATACCCTCTTAATTAGGATTAGAAGTTGTGGTGAGCTTTATTATGTGGTTGAGAATATTCTTAGTACAATACGTCATTTCCTTTATCACTTATCATTCTTGGTATGACTATCGTATTATGACCTTCTATGTGCAAACTATAATTATGCGGAAGTCTAAATTATTGGCTGACTAGCTTGGGAATTAGAAGTTCCATCTAGGCTTATTATTTGAGAGGTGAGTTACATTGTATATGTGCTCGAGGTCAAATTGTGCATTGAATCCTTGGTTATGTTGGATTGTTTATGGTTATTACACTCTCATGATTACTATTGTTGAGTTTAACAGTCATGCACGCATTTCATTCCGCATTCTTCATGGTTACTTGATATGGTTCTAATGGAAACAATGGCAAAAGTGATATGGTTCCGATGATGAAATATTTATGGCATCAATGATAAGGAAATGTGGCAATGTGATGAAAGTATTATGTGAATCTGTGATCCAAGGTTGTTACCGGAGCGGAAGGTATGTGTGAACTCATTAATTCAATGTGCAGTCCGAATGCGAGTGGTGTACATGGACGCCATGGGTCCCCCACGGGTTATAACTGCCGAGACATCGATATTTTTCCCGGAGCATGTGTGTACAAGTTGAGATACTAGCCATTGCATTGCATCACATTGATATGCATTGCATTTATCTTATTATGGTTTTTCCCTTATCTTGTCCGCTCTTGATTTTGTAATGTGTAAATTTATTATTGGTTGCGTAGAATATATCTTGGTGAGATGAACATCTATATCAAGGTTTAGAACTGGATAATGATATGATTTGAACGTAGCGACTCTCTTTTACACTAAGTGTTGTGACTCGTTGAGTTGTTGTGTGAAATTTCTTGTAGTTTCTATCGTAATCACCTGTTGATTTCCACTTGTTATATATGTCATACTAATCTCTGTTAGCCTATGATGCTTACCAGTACATATATTGTACGGATACTACTCTTGCTACATCCTTCTTGGGGTATAGAGTTTGTTGTAGGTTGATATCCGAGATTCCATTAGCCTCCGAGGATCTCACGGAGTTCATTACCATCTTTCTATTAATTCTCATTCCAGCAGAAGTTGTACTTAGTTTGAGACTGTAGTTCATTTCAAGTTGTAACTTTAGAATGCTCTTGTACGGGTCTATACCCGGTTTTAGTAATGGAGTAATTGTTTAAAGGTATTTGTTTCTTTTAAATCTTTCCTTAAAATTTTAGTGTTGAACTGATGATTTTTTGGTTCCTCTTTAGATCTTGTAATTTGAGCTATTGGTTTTAGAAAGGGTTCGTCCACCTGGAGGGTTAGTGTGGGTGCCCGCATGACTTGGGTCGTGACAAAATAAATGCATCTATGAGATGGTCACATGTGCACTTATTGTTAACCTGCAGCTTGCCATATGCATAATTGCTTGCTTAAATAATTGAGTTAAGAGCACCATTTTTAGATTATGTAATCCAGATAGTTCATCTTGATAATGTTGGTTCATATCAAGCTGGTTTAGCATTGAATATCTCCAATAAATAGCTAAATGATTTCTTATGAGAACAAAGCTTCATGTGCTGGTCTAAGATATGATATATTGTATACAACATCACTTGTATACTTCAGACCAATAAATTATGATAAATTATCCCGTCAAAATTGGTTCAAGTCAGGAACCAGATATTTCCATCTAACATTTTATGTGTGGTATATGATTACTTAATCTACCATGGTGCACAAGATGGATTCCTCCAAAAAGGATGGGAAATATGTTAGTTTTTCTAACATAGGGGTGGGGGTGGAAGGAGAGAACAAGTAGCTAATAAATATGCTATTGTAACGACCCTCCCGGTCGCTATGGAAAATCTAGGATCACCCTACATAATAGAACCCTTCCAAGGGTTGAACGAACTGATAGAAACTCAAATGTAGAAGTCTAAGAACTGAAAACTTGGCTTGTTTGTGATTCCTTTTTGGTTGTATTGAGTCCATTCAGGGGGGACGAGGAAATTAGACCTCTGTTGGGGTTTCTGAGGCCACGAGTGAGTCTGTATAGTGTTTTACATTAATGTGCATGTTTTGTTTATGTTTGTGAGGCCTCGGATGAAGTGTTTTGTGGTAGATTGAAAAACTGGTGGAATTAGATAGCTCACTGGTTCACTGTAGTAGCGCGCTCCTCGCCACCGCGGTCATATGGGAATGGGGGTATCCGCTATGGCAGGCACTGGACCGCTATAGCGGTCGCGCTATGCCGGGTCGGTGCTCGCCACAGCGCAAGTGGATAAAGGTGGAGGTCCACTACAGCGGGCCCTTGCCTACTATAGCGAGACCGCTGCAGCAGACAGCACGACCGCCGCAGTGGTTGACGGGGGCAGTAAGCCGTGTTTCTAAATACTTAGTTCGAATTCTTTATTCATAAAACTCTAACACAGTTTCCAAGGACCACTTAGGACGAAATTCTAAGGCTATGGCAAGAATATTCTTGAGAGGTAAGTCTCAACCCTTCATTCCTTCATTGCGCATTCATCTCTAAGATTATTATCATTCTAATGGGTCCACAATGGTGAATTGAGGACTAGTAACCCTAGAACTTAATGTACCTTTAATAGTTGGGGGTCATGAATATTATTGTGTGATTATCATCTAAAGGCTTGGGTTATCACTTCCTAATTAAGAATTCAACCATAGAGACATGAACTAAGTAAATTGAGAACTATGGTTTCATAAAGATGGTAGCTTGACCATAGAATTTCTTGTAAGAGATAACTTGAATGAATAACCTTATAAATTGATAGTTTATGGTTACTAAGGCCAATGTCAGGATGATTTACACCTAGTAAGCATTCAACCATTAGAAAGGGGTAAGTGCAAGAGTGTTCATTGAATTGATATTGTTGACTAGAGTGTTGTGACTTATTTAGCCTCTTAATTGCTAGACTTTGAGCGTTCCAAGGCATTACGGAAGGGAAAGGCTATATGGGAGTGATTTGCATTATTCCAGCTCTGCAGTTGAGGTAGGTTACGATTTACTTGAGTTAGACTTTGATTAGTTGATTGTATGTGTTATGAGATTAATAGAAGAAAGCATGTCTAGTCTTCAGGCATAATGTGTGGTTGGAATTCCTATATGCTATTGATTTTGTGATAATGTGGCCTAAATGCCATTATTCGATGTGTGGTGATCTATAATTTGATGACAATGGTGGTGAGAAGTTAATATGATCTTCTTGATAAAAATGATATACTGCTTGATAATTACTCATTTAAAAGTGATGTGACAATATATATATATATATATATATATATATATAAAAGGCCCATTTGAAAGGGGGTGAGGATGTGACCTAGATTTTGGGTACATTTGACAGGGGTAAGGATGTGGCCTAAGTTAAAGGCTCGTGATCCGAGGTAAGATTTCGGAGCCAGGGTATATGGACACCATGGGTCCCCTACAGGTCATAGCTATTAGGCAAAGACACTATGTACACGAGTGATCAGTGACTGAGTAAGTGAGAATGTTGTTGTGCGGTTTATTCCATTGCTTGCTCCTGCTGACTTGATTGTTAGTATCAGTGGTGGACTTGATTTGTTAAATATCATTGATTGACTTGGTGTTGGCTATCTGATTATGTGATGTTGACTGGTCTGTTTATTTTATTGATTTTATGATTCATGCATGATAATAATCTTAGTCGGCCTATGATATCTACTTGTACATATGTACTTATACTACCTTATTGCATTCTTTTGAGTGTAGATTGTGATCCAGAGATTGCTACTCGACCTCATATTTAGTTTTTTTGCTGACAGATTGAGGGTGAGCTTCTATCCGTGCCAAGCCGCCCGAAGATCTTCCTTTATTTAATATCTATTTCCATTCCAGACATTGATGTTTATTTATTTCAGACAGTATGGATTCCTTAGACACATTTTGGATTAGAGTCCTTGTACGATGACGTTCGAATTTGGGGGTTGTAATAGTTAGGACTTCCGCATTTACATTATTGTTTTATGGAATGACGACTTTGATTTAATATTGTGTTTAATTAATTGGTAACCAAATGAATCGACTAAGTAAAAATAAATTTTTTATGAGTAGATGGTTAACCATATTGGTTTCGGAGTTAGTGTGGGTGTTTGTCATGGCGGGCTGGGTTGTGACAGCTATGATCCTCATTCAAAGGTAATTCTACCTAAAACTAACTAATTTCATATTTCAATTGCAAAGTGTTCCTATTAAAATTAATGTCCCTGAAGGATAGAGTCTACAATATGCATGAAGCGTGATAGACCAATTGATTCGAAATAGAATAATCCTTGAAAAGAAAAAGGAGTAAATGGTCATAATAAGGAGGCAGTGTGCTCTTGAAAAGCCTACGACATAACACTTCATGAAACCTCATGAGCAGTTTACCTAAAATAATGAAAGTGATGAGGTCTCAATAATTTATGTCACATTGTGAACCGATACAAATGATATATCGTGGACATTATCTTTAGTACAATATAGCGCAATATTGTAAAAGATTGTGAGGATCTGAATTTTATGTCTGTTAAAGCATGCTGATGTAGAAATTATTACCAAGTGACTTTACGCATCTTGGTAAGTGTAAAGCATATTGGACCTGCAGTCTAGACACTAAAAAATGTCACACATTTAAATATTAATGCGATTTAGATCAAGCAAGGTGAATGCGATTTAATCACCTTTAATGAATATCTCATTGACTAAGATGTTGTATATCCATACGTCTTTGTGGAAATCAAAATCTGGTATGTTAATGGTGCAAGTTGATGACTTGCATATTATTGAACCTCTTGAAGAGTTTACAAAATAAATAGATTATCTGCTAAAAGATGTTGAAATGAGAAACTTGTAGAATTGTTTGGTCCAAAAGTACCGTATATATATTCAATTAATGCATTTATAAATGCTATAACTATGAGTTTGATGCAGTTTTACTCCTACATGTAAATGTTGAAATAAGATCAACTGCAAGTGTGATATGAATGTGTTGTCCTAATAGATATTGTCAAGTTTATTGGATATACAGAGCATACATCTAATCGACAAAAATGTTCGATCTAGACATGTTATCTATTTCCATGAAGAATTTCGATCATGCGATGTTGTTCAACATGACAGTCAATTGATACAAAGGTAACATCAGTTTATAAAGCAAGTCAGAAATGTACTTGACGTGATTCCAACAATATTATATATTGATGATGCAACTCTTTCAAAAAAGTGGAGATGCAAGATACACAGTCCAGCTAAAGGGAGGATTCATAAAGGAGATACAACCAATCATATATTTCACCAAAGTTTTTCTTCAATTGAGCTCTAGAAGAATGGTGATATCAATGTGCAACAAATTCGTTCAAGTGATAATATGACTGATTTATTCCCCAAGTCTCTACCAACTGCAACTTTCAAGAAGATGGTGCACAAGATTGAGATGTGAAGATTCAAGTTTTTGGATTGAAGTTCTCATCAGGGGAAGTTAATACGTGTTGTACTCTTTTTCCCTTTCAAGGTTTTTGTCCCACTGATTTTTCCTTTTAAGGTTTTTAATGAGGCAACCAAAGGGCGTATTATTAAAAATGTGTACTCTTTTTCCTTCACTAGAATTTTTTCCCATTTAGTTTTTTTTTCTAATAAGGTCTTAACGAGGCACATTACCTATCAAATAGACATCCAAGAGAGAGTGTTATAAATATTATTTATTTATTATTGTGGATGCCTATCTTTAGGAGAAAAATCTGGATTTGTGACTTTGGATCAAGCTATTTTTCCTTATAAATATAGAGGTTTTATTCATTGTATTTCATCCCTCAAGAGAAATAAATGGAATTCTCTTCTGTCTTTCTCTACAATATTCTTCTTCTAGCTTTATTATTTTATAACATTTTGGAGATTTTAAATATTTTCAATTTGAAAAACTGAACAAACGGAGTTGCAGAACTTAAAAATATTCTCTTCTTTTTTTCTTTTCTTTTTTCGTGTCATCTAGTTGAGTATTTGAGTCTAAACGGAATTCTATATTTGAGTATATTCTGATCTCGATTTGTTATCAATCCGGAATCTGAATCTATATTATATTAAAAGCATGAACTCACTAACTTGAAAGTTAAATTACTTAAATACTCTTACTTAATAATTATTAATTTTAAAAAACATTTAATAGCCACAAAAATTCTGAAGAGGTGCTTTATTACATAAATGAATTGCCGTAATGATTAATTGGATAAAATATTTATAAGGCTGCGAAGTTTCACGTAGAGTTGCTTCATTATTTTCATTGGTCAAATATGTAATACATGTTGCAACTCTGCCAATGATGTCAATACTTATGCCATTTTCCAAAGGCGGCAAATTAAAGCGATATTGAAAAGAGGTATTTGGATTCCCATATATATTACTTGTCTTTAGATAATGTTACGGATAGGCAAGGACTGTTCTAATGGGAAATATGAAAATTGGCATTCACTTTCGCGCAATATTTTACTTGTGCTTTGATTTCTTTTAAGGTATCAAGAACATATACTTGAAACTCCACAATTATGGTTACGTGGCACTAATATTTTCTGACATCTTTTTATTTTTCTACTTTACATCCCTTTATCTTTTGATTTCTTCTTTAATAAGGGTCGTTTGGTGCATGGTATAGGCTGGGATATCCCAGCACTAATTTTTTGTACCGTGTTTGGTAGGAGGTATAAATTTATCCTGGGATAAATTTATACCTCCTACCAAACACGGTACAAAATGAAGCCTTATCCTAAGGGTGGGATATCCCACCTTATCCCACTTATCCTGGATTATTTTATCCCATCTCCCAAATGGGATAAAACAATCCCAAGAAGTGGGATAAATTAGTCCCGGGATAATTTTGGCTAACTACCAAACGTTAAGATGTAAACCAGAAAGCAAATTAATGAAGGATGGGAAGTTTGGGTTATTAATTAAAGAGATAACATTAAAGTGATGAATCAAAGAAACTGCACAACAAGAATCAAGATACAATTTACTATAGCACGTTTTCTTATTGATGAAGAAACAAAATGTTTTATTATGGCCGTGCATGTAGTTTTTGGGATTTTGGATGTTGAATTGCGATGTACAAGAAAAAGGAGGCGCTGTTTAAGTACTCTGTTAACTTACTCTTTTCGATAGCAACTCGAAATCTAATTTAAACATACTTGACATAAGAAAAAGTCATGATAGTGATATTTATTTGCTGGGTTAATGCATATGCGGCTCCCTAAACTTGTCCCTTTTTTCCATTTTGGCACCTCAACTAAGTGTTGTTCTTATTGAACCTCTGAACTCGTCCTCAAGTGTGTCTACCAAACCATCTAAATCTGATTTTTATTAGAAGCAAAAATTAAATTGTGGTAATGAAGGTGAAGTAATATTTTAGACGTGTGGTATGCTATTCTTTAGGTCATGGATGTGTCAGTTTCTGCCGATTTTGCTCTTCCACTGCTAGCTTAATTAAGAGCTTACTCTTTTTTCCCCTTTCAATTGCTACTAATTTTAGCTAAAAGATGGCATAATTAAATTAGAATATATATTAGCATTTGTAGACACTGAAATTTTACCCGATTTAGGTCGGGCCTCTACAAACCAAGCCCAATATCCATTAGGGTTTCTAGGAAGATACCCTACCCTAATCCCTAACTCACGCCTAAATAAAGGAGGCATATTCCCTTAAAAATACATCTCAAATATCCCATTAACTCTGGGTATTCATAAAGAGATCAAGACACATCTCAGATATCCCATAAACTCATAGGTATTCAAGAAGAGGTCAATATGTAGCCGGATATTTCTTGACAACCAAATACTTCAAGAAGATCCACAATATCCTTTAATGGAGATCAAATACATCCCAAGAAATTCCACATATCCAAATCCAAATCATCCTACGTTCGAGAAATAAGCTACTAACGGCCCTCGAACTACGGAGAAATATTAGGAGAGAAGAATCAAGGGAGTAAACAGATTTTGTACCCGCAATATTTATCAATAAAATATATGTTTCGTCATATTTTTTTTGTGGTTATAATTTATTTTCGCATATTAAAATTTGTTGCAAACAAATTGGCACGCCCGGTGGGACCAAATCTGCCCTTCATCTCTTCTCTCACAAATCTAATCTGCATATCTGGACCGGATCGAAAGAGCCAAAGGTGATAGAGACTTGATTCGAACTTGCCTTCTCATCATCAAGCAGAATCTTGTTTTCATTAGCCAACTGCATAACTTTGTCCTTGAAGACAAAGCACTTCTAAAGAGGGTGACCCACAAGTCGATGATACTTGCAATAGTTCGGGTCGTTTGTTCTTCCAGCTTCATTAGGCCGCTTCATCTCTGGTAACTCAATGAGTTTTAACTCAAGTAGTTCATCAAAAATTTCAGGGACATCAGAATCCAGGAAGGGGTATTCTCTTTCTTGCATGTCCTTCAACGTCGACTTTCGACTTTTGTTATCTTGGAAAGAAGTTGATTTCATACTCTGCTTCTTGCTCACCTTCGTAGTAAACTTTATAGGCGATACATTAACGTTCATAGATTCTTTGTTGTCACTCTTGGGAACGAACTTGCTCCATTTCTTGAGTTCCTGCTTGTCCTTTCCTTTGCGAGGGTCATAGATGGGCATTACTTCATTCCCAGTGGAAGACATACTTAACTCCATGCCATGAGCACGAGTAGCTAGTTCTTCAAAAGACCTTGGCTTAATTCCTTGCAAGATGTAGTGAAACCCCCAATGCATTCCTTGGATACACATCTCTATCGCAGAAGCTTCGCTGAGTCTATCTTTGCAGTTTAGACTTGCATTTCTCCATCGATTGATGAAATCGATAACTGGTTTGCCCTTCCTCTGGCGAGTGCTTGTAAGTTTGACCATGCTCACGGTACGCCTTGTGCTATAAAAGCGATTGAGGAACTCCTGCTCTAGTTGCTCCCAACTATCGATAGAATTAGGCTCAAGATCAGTGTACCAGTCAAAGGCATTCCCCTTGAGGGAGCGGACGAACTGCTTGACAAGATAGTCTCCATAGGTCCCAGCGTTATTACATGTTTCAACAAAGTGTGCAACATGTTGCTTTGGATTTCCCTTGCCTTCAAATTGTTGAAATTTGGGAGGTTGATAACCGGTAGGCATCTTGAAGCTATCAATTCTTGTAGTGTACGGCTTTTCGTAAGTAAAAGAAGACTTAGTAGCAACTTCGTACTTATCCTTAATAGTCCCTTCGATGAACTCCTTTAGTCGGTCAAGCGGAATCATCCCTTCAGAAGAAACTGGAATTTCCTTGGTAGGCGGTACTTGTTTTGCACGAGGTTCAGTCTCCTGTGCTTCTGTACCCTTCCCAGGTGCATGGATGGATTCTCCTTCCATTAATCCATGCATCTTGTCCATCAACTTCTCAATCAGAGCGTCTTGATTTTGCACATGCTTGGCTAAGCCATCAATCACCTTTGCCAAGTTTGCTAGTGTCTCCTCCATCGATGAAGCGTTAGTTACCATTGCTTGCATGATTATTGGGGATGTTGGAGAATAGCATGGATTATCGCATAAGTTGATCTTTGACTGGCCTACTTCATGTGGTGTGAGTGGAGAGGATCCTTCACTTGAAGTATCATCATCTTCATTCATAGTAGAGTTCTTGGATCCAGAGAGATCAAGTAGAGCTAGAATCTTCTTAATCTTTTCAGCAATGCTGCTTCCTTCCTCCGATGCATCAGTAGAGGATCTCGCTCCTTTTGCAGATGAAGATCCGAAAATGGGAGTGTTACGGATGACACTTGGAGTGCTTGTTGTCCCAACATGCTTGCTTTGCTCCTCGTAACTGGTCCAATGCTACCAAAGGTAATGTCGAGGATGCCTTCCACATCAGCAGAGAACTTGGAGCTAGCAACCTTATAGGAAATTGATTTGGAGTTGATCTTCTCTGAATTCATCTCGATGTTATTAAACTTTGATGATTGAAAAGTTGAGATGAGAGGTAGAGATTGTCCCGCTGGGCGTGCCAGAATTTGTAGACAACAAAATTCGTGTCAAGAAAATAATAATACAGACAGGAAAATATCGCAACAACTTTTGTATTTCTTGACAACCAAATACTTCAAGAAGATCCACAATATACTTTCATGGAGATTAAATACATCCAAGAAAATGTGTAGACATTAAAATTTTCTGGGACTCGACAAGAGTTGGGCCAATATCTGTTAGGGTTTCTTGGAGGTTACTCTACCCTAAACCCTAGCTTACCCTATATAAGGGGGCACATATTCACTTAAAAATACATCTCAAATATCCCATTAACTTTGGGTATTCATAAAGTGATCAAGACACATCTCAGATATCCCATAAACTCATGGGTATTCAAGAAGAGGTCAATATGTAGCCGGATATTTCTTGACAACCAAATACTTCAAGAAGATCCACAATATCCTTTCATGGAGATCAAATACATCCCAAGAAAGTCCACATATCCAAATTCAAATCATCCTACGTTCGAGAAATAAGCTACTAACGGCCCTCGAATTACGGAGAAATATTAGGAGAGAAGAACCAAGGGAGTAAACAGATCTTGTACCCACAATATTCATCAATAAAATCTCTGTTTCAACATATTTTGTTTGTGGTTGTAATTTATTTCCGCATATTAAAATCTGTTGCAAACAAATTGGCACGCCCAGTGGGACCAAGTCTGCCCTTCATCTCTTCTCCCACAAATTATATCCGCAAAATATGGATCCAATTGTCATGACGGCTGCAGGGAAGATCAACAACATTTTGAAAAAATAAAAATACCTATGATGCTGCATCCGATGAATATGTATCGTGATCGGTTGCTATTCACTCCTACAAGGGATCGTACTTAGTGTTCAATTTGAAGTCAAATACACTTTGATGGTCAGTTCGATTGAGAAGTCCTGAAGGGAACATAATCATAAAACAATTGGTATCTTAAATTATCCATATTTCCTTTGACAAGCCAAGTTGAAGGATTGATTTACATTGGATATTGTTATTCAGTGTATAACTTTGCTATATCCAAATATTCATCAAAGGAACTACCACAAATTAAAGAAGGAAAACAAGGCTGACTTGGGATTGGAGTCATTGACCATTTGACTTAACGGTTCAGATAAAATTACTTCATGATTATTTAAACTACACTTTGGAAATGAAGTGTACGTAAATGGCGTCTCAAAGGCAACGCAATGAAAAAATATTGCTGTCGTGGATACTTCAAGCCTCGTCTTTGAGGTTTCGGCAAGCCACACCTCGACAAGCCTTGAAGTGGGGGGCATTTGTAGACACTGAAATTTTACCCGAGTTAGGTCGGGCCTCTACAAACCAAGCCCAATATCCATTAGGGTTTCTAGGAGGCTACCCTACCCTAATCCCTAGTTCACGCCTATATAAAGGAGGCATATTCCCTTAAAAATACATCTCAAATATCCCATTAACTCTGGGTATTCATAAAGAGATCAAGACACATCTCAGATATCCCATAAACTCATGGGTATTCAAGAAGAGGTCAATATGTAGCCGGATATTTCTTGACAACCAAATACTTCAAGAAGATCCACAATATCCTTTCATGGAGATCAAATACATCCCAAGAAAGTCCACATATCCAAATCCAAATCATCCTACGTTCGAGAAATAAGCTACTAACGGCCCTCGAACTACGGAGAAATATTAGGAAAGAAGAATCAAGGGAGTAAACAGATTTTGTACCCGCAATATTTATCAATAAAATATATGTTTCTTCATATTTTGTTTGTGGTTATAATTTATTTCCGCATATTAAAATTTGTTGCAAACAAATTGGCACGCCCAGTAGGACCAAATCTGCCCTTCATATCTTCTCTCACAAATCAAATCTGCAAATTCTGGAGTCACAAAACCACCAGGATGGAGGCTCCATAATATGGGTACTTCAAGTCTTGTCTTTGAGTTTCGACAATCTTACTCCAACAAACCTTGAAGTAGGGGGCATTTGTAGACATTAAAATTTTCTGGGACTCGACAAGATGGGCCAATATCTGTTAGGGTTTTTTGGAGGCTACTCTACGCTAAACCCTAGCTTACCCTATATAAGGGGGCACATATTCACTTGAAAATGCATCTCAAATATCCCATAAACTCTTGGGTATTTACAAAGAGATCAAGATCTCAGATATCCCATAAACTCATGGGTATTCAAAAAGAGGTCAATATGTGTCCGGATATCTCTTGACAACTAAATACTTCAAGAAGATCCACAATATCCTTTCATGGAGATCAAATACATCCGTAGAAAGTCCACATATATCCAAATCCAAATCATCCTACGTTCGAGAAATACGCTACTAATGGCCCTCGAATCATAGAGAAAATTAGGAGAGAAGAATCAAGGGAGTAAACAGATCTTGTACCTGCAATATTGATTAATAAAATCTTTGTTTCTTCATATTTTGTTTGTGGTAGTAATTTATTTCCGCATATTAAAATTTGTTGCAAACAGCATGTTTCTACATTGAAGATAGAATACTATGTAAGTCAGATTGTGTTTTATAGACACACTTGAGGACGATTTCGGGAGTTCAATAGGAACAACACTTAGTTAAGATTCCAAAATAAAAAAAAGGACAAGTTCAGGGTGCTACATATGCATTAAGCCTTATTTGTTTGACGCATGAAAGGAGATTTTATTTATGGAAATAGTATACCAAGACTGCAGCCTAGATGATTATGAACTTATATATTATGGATTGAATTAACCAAAATTCCTTTTTTTTTCTTCTCTAATTAGGGAAATTTGGAATATCTACTACTTATGTCAGTTGCGTGCTAAGCAATCCTAGCATCCAAGTAGGTTAAAGCAAAAATTGGATCATGATTACACTATTGCATTAAAATGAAGTCATCACTTGCGAATTTTTAAAATTTGTTGCTTTCAGATTCAGATTTAGTATATATTTTCTCATACCCTTGAATAGCTTTTTCGTATGTTTATTTTTTGCAATGACAATTGACAATAAATAAAACACATAAACAAATAACCATATCCTCAATATTGGATTGTATCTATCATAACATATTTTCTCACACGGCCAACTTTATGTTGCACTTTCAAGAGGGATATTAGTGTCCATAATAAGAAATCTGGTCACATCTATATCTATCTATCTATATTTATATCTATCTATACTATATTAAGAAAAACTACAAAGAATGTCATTCACATTATTAGTGACACAAGTAGAAACCATTTTTTTTTAACAATCACCAATACCAGCCAAACTAAACTGGAAACATTTTTTAAATCCCTATTTTTCACTAAAAAAGGAACCTGATTTAAGAAAATAAGGACAAAGGACCAACTTTTGAACTATAGCTACAGGATGTCCAGAATTCAAGCACATAAGAAATCCATACAATTAACAGTCTAATTAATTCTGAATTTAAGTGTAGAAAACTAAATACATAAACTAACATATCAAACTGAAATTAGAAACAAAGAGTAAAATATAGAATTTTAAAGAGGGAATTACCTTTTTGATGAGCAGCGATGGGGGCGATCGGAGTCGACAAACAACCTTTCACCCAAACTAGCTTCCGACGAACGAAAACGAGACCCAAAAACTAACTGTGAGTGAGAACTTCCTTGAAACTCAAGGCTTAGCCGAGTTTCTGAGTGTTCAAACTCTTGAGGGTGTAAAAACCCAATGTGGTTTTCAAAAAAAACATCTGTGAATGAAGAAAATGGGGTTCTATTTATAGAACCCCAAATGTTAGGGTTTAGCTATAAATTTCGATGTGGGACCATTCTCAATTCCGGACTTCAAAATTAACTTTTGCAATTCAACTCTTTTTTTTTTTTGAAAATTCAAACCAAGACAGGCCTTTTCTGCAAATTTGTACTCGACCAAGAAAAAGCAATAGAAAAAATGAAAAGAGAGGGGATTGTTACCGTTTGAAGCTCTTTTGCAAGAAAGAAGACAACGGCATTGAAAATTTTGCCCGAAATGGGCGAACAAGTCTGTCAAGATCAAAAGGCACTCTGAATTTTAGCCAAAAATGGAGTTTTGTTGAGCTGGAGTATGAAGCGGTGTAATTTTAGCTTTAGGATTTGTTTGGTTGCTAAAAAATGAAAATGAAGAAAGGGTTTTTTGGTGTTTAAAGGGTAATGGGTCGGGTCATTGGTGATGTTGGGCTGGCTGATTGGACATAGGTCCAAAATAAGGTTTACAATGTAGTCAATCTTTTACAAATTAAACCAAGTTGAAATAATGTTAAGATGAATTAACTATTCAATTAACTAATTAAGCTTCTTGATTAATCAAAGCAAAATATGACTTTAAAATGCGTATTTAATCAAAACCCTTGTTTTTTTTCGTAAATTAATTTTCTAATTGATAAAATAGACATATTTAGTACTTAAAATTATACGTAATATATATTATGGTGTTTTTCCAAATGAAATAGCAAAATAACGCCGAAAACAGTTTAGAAAGTATTTTTTTTATTTTTTGAATAATTATTTTACTCTGTTTGCGATTCAAGAAGCTTGACTAGTTAATTTGAATTTTTGGAGGGCAAAAATTACGTGTCAACAATTATAATAAAATAAAACTTTCAATATTCTTTTATATTACTGATTTCACTACTAAATAAACATGAATTAGGGACTGAAAGTTAAACAGTAAAATTCGTCGCTAATTCTATATATTTAGCGTCAAATTAGAAACGAGTTATCAAAAAAAATTCTTAGATATGAGCAATTTTGCAACGGATTAACAATGAAATTCATAGCTAAGTTCAATATTTTTTTCTGTAATGTTTGTCACCAAATGAGGTACGCGCAAAGCCCGTACGATAAGACTAGTTAGTATAAATTCTTGTGAAAATAAAAGTAATTACAAATCCTGAGCACAATTTATGGAGTAGGACTTAATCTATATACTATATTAAAAGCACGAAGGGCCTTAGAAATGTTGATTGAAATTTTTGTCCGTCATGAGTGACTCTACAATAGACAAAGTTGTCATTTACTATTTTCCTAATATTTAAAATTCATTCCCATTTAAACTATAATACCTTGCATTCCAAGACTAAAATTAAAAAAAAAAAAAAAAAAAAAAAAACTCATGTTTATAGGAATTCTATATGTTTTACAATCTACGTTAGTGATAGTTCCAAGTGCATTTTTGTTTTAATTATTGTCAAACTGTTTTAGAACCAAATAGAGACCTAGTCTGTAATCTGCTCTCTATGCACCTTGCACCGTCAGTAAAGAACAGTTGTAAAGCTAAGCCACTTGCTGCACACAAGTAGAGATGTGAGTTGGCCCATGCTTTAGGTCAAAATGAATGAGTGGTCTTTATCCATCCCACATGCTCCCACTATATATACAACATGATGGCAACATATTGAGTAGACTTGAAAACCTAATCTAAATCGTGCAAAGCTGCCGACACAAGTTCTCAAGATCTCTCAAGAACAAAGTTACTTTCAAGCTGAAGAACCAGATCCTGAGATGAGTTTAGTCTATGTTCTTTAGGTTATTGTAAACCTTTGTTCATTTGTGCTTAAATTGTAAACCTACTCTTCTGTGTTAAGAAGCTATTTGTAGGTGGTTTGAAAAGTCTCAAAGTGTACTTGCTGGAACTATGTTTCCGCAAGCTTTTGAGTGGTACACTAGGCTAGAGTTAGTCTAGGTGTATTAGTAGTCCTTGGCTAGAGTTAGTCAGGTGGAGGTGCTTGCAATTGGAGTATTGCAAGTGTGGAGGGACAACGGCGGTTAGTTCCTAGGTTGAAAAAGCGCTATTGTAAGGGTGAGGGATTATGGGAGTTAATTCCTAGCTTACGATAGAGTTGTAACTTGAAGTTGCTCGTTAGTGGAGGTGAAATCTTACTAAGGTAGGTCGTATTTTTTGATCCCTTGAGTAAGGAGTTTTCCAAGGTAAAATCATGCCTTCTTTACTTACTGCACTGCATAAGGGAAGGGATGCTCAATCAGATCCCTCATACATTATTCGGTGGACGCACAGCCTATAACATTTAGTATTAGGTCCAAACAAAAATACTACTTCTACCATTAAAAACTTTATATGCAACCCTCAACCAAACCTTGAAGACGTGAATCCCATGCCTTACACCCACGAGGAAAAGACATCATCTATCGACTGCCCCGAAACACCGCTGCTAGTGGAGAAACCCCGGAGTTACCCCGATTACATACAAACTTTCTTTGATTGCCAAGCCTCGAATGAGGAGCATGATATTATTTTTTGAGACGCGGATTGATTCATGGAGTCTAAGACGTTTCACTGTGAGTTTGATACCTAGCTAGCTTCGCATTTATAGAGATTAATTTGTGAATACTAAAAGGACAGAACATGAGGGATTATTTCTCAGTTTTGTTGTTTTGAAGAATTAATTAATTATTTTCTTTCAAGAGAGGAGAGAAAGGAACGTAGAACTAATTGCGTTCCTTAGTAATAATTTGTTTTTTCTTTAGTTCTGTTAAGGGTGAACTATTTTGACCATATTGCATTTGGTCTTTTAAGTTAATACTAGGTGTATGCGTAGGTCGGGATGGTTCGGGGTTTTTTATTACCAAACTAAATCAACTGTGTCAGGTTTTTAAATTTATAAATCAAATCAAACCAACAAAAGTCGGATTTTCGGGTTTTTTCTCGGTAAAGTATTTCAAAAAATATAACTTGTACTTCCTACTTGTGATGTTGTTTATGGTTTCTTCTTCTAAAGCCGTAATTTTTGTGCAGAAATATTGCTCCAATTTATCTATTGGAGAAGCCTCTGGTGTTTTTCCACCAAAATAGTAAGTTATCGTTCACATTCTTATTCCATGTGTGTTGACGTTGTTTATGATCGCTTCTTCTAAAGATGTAATATTTATGCAGGAATCTTGCTCCAATTTATCTATTGGAGAAACCTCTGGCGTTTCCAACCAAAATAGTAAATTATTCTTTACATCTTATTGCATGTATGTTGACGATGTTTATGATTGCTTCTTCTAAAGCTGTAATTTTATGTGCAGGAAACTTGCTACAATTTATCTATTGGAGAAGCCTATGGCGTTTTCACGACTAAAAAAACTGGATTTTCCGACCTAAAAAGGGCATTTTCCGACCTCATGAGGTCGGTTTTGGGCAAAAACGGACCTCAAAATTAGGTCGAAAAAAAGTGGGTCCGAAATATTAACAACCACATGAGGTCGCAAAAACTTACCTCATGAGGTCGGTAATAATTTTTTAGTGGGATATTAATTATATAAAGTATCGACCTCATTAGATCGGTAAATTATATTAATAATATAATGATATTAGTTTAGGAGGTTGGTAAGTTATATGAATATATAATATATATTTAGATTTCTGTCGTCATGAGATTGGTATTTCTCAAATCTACAAAATATTTGTCGAAACCCGACCTCATGAGGTCAGTCATTTGCAATTTCTGGGAAAATTTTGCAGAAAACCGACCTCATGACGTCGGTAATTAGCAGTTTCTGGGTAAATTTTGCCCAAAACCGACCTCATGAGGTCAGTATTCTGCAAAAACAAATGGTAGCACCTAGCTGTTATTCCAGCTGGCCCCCTCTCAAGATGAAAATAATTTTACTTTCAACTAAAACCAGCTCAAATAGCTGCCAACAATACACCAAACGACTATAAATGCATAAAACATTAAGCTACTATTACAACACATATATTACAACCACCAATACATCAAATTCAACTCAAAACTACTTCAAAGTTGAATAAAAACGTCAATCAAACATTCACAAGAGACATTAAGCTACTTCAACCTTCGCAAACGTCAAAACAACATTAAATTACTTCAACATTTGTAAACATCCACAAAACATTAAACTAGTCTACACTAAGTTAGTCTACAACATTAGACTACTTCACCCCTCGCAAACATCCACAAAACACTTACACAATCCACAAATCCACCACAACATTAACATTCAAACATGCCTTTATGTGTTTGACACGTGAGTCCCATCATCATCCCCACCACTAGATTGAGTATGGGGGTTACGAGCATCATTAGGACACGAGGGAATCCCCCTCGAAGCAAGTAATGCGTCTAATTGGGCCCTCATACCGTCAAACTGCACTTCCCTCCGCCTCTCCCTTTCCTCCAAGGCCTGTAGCTGGCTAGATAGCTCAGCAATCTTTTGCTCCATGGCCATAGCACTCACTCTATCGAACGACTCGGTATTGGAAGAATGTAGGCTTTCCAGGGGCGACCTGTATTGACGAAATGCACGATGTGGCATTCCGTATGTTGTGCCAAACCTAGTGGGACCACCAACACTCCCAAGCCACCTTTCCTCCATTTGTTCTTCTGTCAGCTATGTGTTGGGTGGATGAGTATGAAGAAACTCCACCTTTGAATGCTGATATTGATTGTGAAATAAAAAGGTAACATTAGCAACCAACTTAAATCTCGAATTCAACAGAAAAAACTATCAAACATTTAGTAAACAACCAAAATAGAACATGGTTCAAATCAATACTACTAACAATTCAACTAAAACATGGTTGAAATCAATACTACTAAAAGGAAAGCAAATCAATACTACTAACAATTTCCGACTTTCCTTCAATATCAACTTGCATTCAGGGAAAGCCAACCTTTGTGCTTCGTCTTTTATTTGGAAATCTACATTGGACTCCATATTATCACGAAATTCATCTTTGCACCCCAGGTCCAGATTAACTTTGGACTTTAAGTAATTTAAAAACTAAATGAAACGGCTAAAAATGCAGAAACACTCTGTTGTGTTATGGACTTAATACAAACCTACAAGTCTAGAACTTAAAGTACAAAATCAGTAGCAGGTTGAAGTACTTTTCAGCAAGAACAATGCACTTCTTATTACCTGCAAGTGTAGAACTCAAAAGTACATAAATTGCTACGGGGTGAAAGTATAGCTTATCACCTAAAAAAACATATTCTTCAAATCGTTAGAGTATAC
This sequence comes from Lycium barbarum, assembly GCF_019175385.1. NCBI lineage: Eukaryota > Viridiplantae > Streptophyta > Magnoliopsida > Solanales > Solanaceae > Lycium > Lycium barbarum. Next base: position 21,763,131 of record NC_083338.1, read on the forward strand.
TTGCTGCACATCAAAAGTTACATGTTTGAAGCCACAAAGTTATTTCAAGAAGCAACTCAGTTGACATCTTCTCTATTATAAGTTGGTTCCATTGAGATGAAAGAGGGCAGTGAGAGATAAGAGGTATATGAACAATCTTGCATGAATTGCAATCATTTATTCCAGTTCCTTTGAACTCAATTTCTTCCATTTAGGTGTGTTGATCAAAAAAGCACTATGCACTAAATGGACTAATTGATACTCTGATGTGCCAATCACAAATCTAACTCAAAAAGGAAAAATATGACTTTTATTTTTTTAGGATTTCCTCTTTCCATCTAACGTATTCCAGAGTCTGTATTTTAGGTGGATATCTTTACTTACTAACAAGCACTTAAAATGCTCTTCAGGACTTAAAATGGAGTGGAGACAAAGGAACTCTATTATAATGACTTCAACCTATCACATTCACCTGAGAGTTCTTTCAACAACTTCTCCCCCAATTGCCATTGAAGTTTCATAATTTATCCGTGAAATAGTTATCACATTTCCATAAGGTATACCATCGATTTGCAGTGCGTAATACATGTATCATAATTTGCTTCAGTGGATCTAATATTGAAACATCACTATAATTTGAATCTTATAAAACCAAAAATAAAGATCAAGCATAAAAATGAGATAGGAGTCGGATCACTGTTTCGTAATCTAACAAACAAAATATGAAAAATAAAAAGAAGCTTACGTAGGTCTGCTTAGCCCGTTCCTCACACCAGTGATCTGGATCATTAGCGTTTGCCTTCTTCTTCACGTGGGTGATCTTGAACGCCTCATCTTGAGGCACTGGCGTTCCCCATTTTAGTTCTTGCAAAAGAATAAATTGATAAGACATAAAGAAAATAAAGTAAATTCACAATCCTTCAAGTAGAGTTAATGTAGACTTGCCAGCTTCCTGCTCACAGCCTCTTGACTCATAGCCCCACTAGTGTGTAGGGAGCCACCCTTTGTCGAATTTCTATCCTTCTTTCCTATGTCACTCAGTTGTAAGAATCTTTATTAGTTGCCCAGTAATGAAGTAGCTTGTTATAGTTTTCAGGAAGGATCCACTTAGGCTTCTTGTGAGATTGACGAACCCTTCCTAACATGTCACATAGTAAGGGCTGAACTTTCTTCTTGAAATTTTTAGTTAGCTGCTTCTCATGTTCCCCGCGCCAGACATATTTTTCCTAAAATGAAAAGTAAATGAGTTTATTAATAAGGAATCAATCAATATAAGTGGATTGTTTAAATAAAAATAATAAATGCATATACCTTAAACGCATAATAGATTTTTCTTGGTGATTTGGTGACATCTGGCCCCAAGTAGGTGAGTCTTTAAATAGTTTTTGTATCTCATCTGTAAGGAGACTTGAAGCTTTGTCCGATAACCAACTATCAAAAATATAAAATTAAACACTTAGAGAATAAACAAAAACATAAACAAACAAACAAAAAACTCGCAATAGTTGGGTTAAATTTGGAAGGTAGATTTGGTTACTCTTGGCTACTGGTGTGATAAAGAGGAGGACTGATGGTTGGTAGTGGAGGATTTCTTATCATCATACTCAAATCCTTTTGGAGGAGAGTATGGTGGTATATTTTTATACTAACAAAGGTTTGTTTTTTGTAGGTGTCACTGATTCTAGTAATGTAGAATATGATGTGGTAAAAAAATGTTTCAAAACTGATAACTTACTAGATAACATGGATCCTATTTACTTAGGAAATGCAATATCTAGTATTGTGATTAGTAGGTTTTCAAAGGCTGCATTCTTGTTGCTACTATTTTTAGAAGAACTTAAAGAGTTTATGCAGGATCTACTTATTGACTAACTCTCAATGTGTGCAGCAGCAAGAACATATATTAACTCGCACTGGAAATGAAAGTGCAGTTTTATATATGCTGGATGGAAAGGGCATATGCCGTAGAGATCAGAAGTTCAGAAATGCTTCCTACTGTTTGTACCACTGATCCTTTACATCTAGGACAAGATCTGGTACAAATTTGGTTCAAATTTGATGATATTTACTATCTCATTGACCCTAAAACCACAGTAAATGATATGGGAATAATATGCACTAACTTAAAACCAAGATTTGCATCAGTGAACTATTGGAAACTGGTGCAGATGAGGTTAAAGTCAGATGCCAAGTTGGTCCAGGAATTCAATGCTATGGGTCAATTTATAGCTAGTTTTCAATTGTGCTTACATTCATGCAAGTTCAACTATACATTAAGAGATGCAGCATGCAAGTTATACAACAAATCTATGATCTCCACACCTTCAGGCTAGTAATCCAAAGTTCAGGACATCATATATGTCTTAACTTCGTCATTAGTTTATTTCGTGCATTTTTATTAGCCATTTTGGCTACATTAGTAAAGCTTCTTTATTTGTTTTGCTTTGAAGAAAATATATGAAAATCAGCCCTAGGCATCATGCCTAGTGGACTTTATGAAAAAACTAAAAATATGAAGAAAAAAAAAATACCCGTATCCCGTAGGCTCAATGATGAGTCGCCATGATGAGTCATAAGATTCAAGCTGTGGAGCACTTACACCTTCAAGTGAGTCATTCGCAGTAGGAGTGTGAGGCACAGAACTACTTTCTCGAAGGTCAGGACCTGTAATGTCATACTGTTCAGTAGATGATGAAGAGTGATGTGATGCAGTCGGGCTGGGAGTGGCCGTCGAAGTACCACTAGACACAGCCCCCTGAGATCCGGGAGTATACCGAGTGAAACCCTGTGGGGTAGCATAACCTGGTGTGGACATCATTGAGGGGCTCTGGAGAGGCACCTCAGTAAAGCCCTGGTGTGGAGCCATATAGGGCGTACCAAAGCTGTGTGGAGGTGGAAGACTATATGCAATGCCATTCATGAGGGGATCATGAAGCAATGGAGTGCCGCGTGGTGGGAGACATGGCGACGGGCTTCTATCTTTAATCGCAAGGTTTTCTGGTGGTCTCTGGGGAACCCCCATCTCCTTAGCCTTCTTTGTTTTCTTACCCCTCTTTTCACCTGCCATCTATACAATAATATATGTAAGTATCGCAAATATAAATAAATAGAAAAGGGATTGCTTCAAAATTTGTTTAAATAATTCACCTATTTAACTAAAATCAATGAACTACGTAATACAGATTATTTGACAACAGAGCAGTTACAAGTTTAATAATAATTCTATTAGAATTTACAAAGTGGAGCAGTGCTTGGCAATGTTACAGATATTCTTGACCTGCATTTTCAATAGATTGTTACTTTAGGAAAACTTTAAAACTAGTTATGTTGGGTAACCAAGATGCAGTAAAAGTAATGTGCGAAATTTTAAGCAATACATCTAAAAGAGATGTGAATCCCTCTCATTATCCTCATCCACAAATCATATGTCAAGGCAAGCAGATACAGAAAACTGTGCGTTAAAAACTCAGATATTTAACAATTCACATAGAGTAAATGTCATTGAAAGTAACCAAACATAATTTAGCAACTGATTGCTATAGCTAAAATGTGTGGCTAACCTACTGCCGATTGAAAGAAAGGATGGGGACATTAGAATTTTGCTTGGTAATTTCTGCAGTAGTTGTTTCTCCAATGGAAAGGATCGCATTGCTGACAAATTCTGCTACATCACTTGTAAGCATGGGACTCTCAAGTTTCCACCACTGATTGGTTAAATATAGACATGGTGCATAGCTTTTCATACAGGTTCTCAAGTCTAATGAATCAGTGCCCATGCTGAGATATTCAGCTGTTAAGCTTCATAGATCAGCAAGTGATAAAGAAAGATAGGTAGTAAGAGTATCAGTTTCTTTTGGGCTAAAAATAAAGTGGGGTGTTATATAACACAGCTACTCTTAGCAAGCAAGCCATCTTTTTGGTTTATCTGCATGTCCTTTGCACTTATGCTAGAAGAATTACAAAGAATCCTTTCTTATGAAGTTTGTGTAGCGAAATTAAAAGTTATTATATTGACACTGCCCCAGAAAAAAAGGATGCAAACCACAGCAATTTGACCACTTGCACCTCAATATTTTTTCCTTATACTGTAATCTTTTATTTTTCTGGAATGGTTTATTTTTTATTAAAATTTATCATCACATATGGAATGGGGTTGCTAAGGGCAGAATAAACTAATGGAAGAATGGATTAGATATACACAACTTACATCTTGATTGTCGTGATATAGCCACGACCTTTCAATACTTTGACAACAAGAGTGAGGGATCTGGTCTGCACACAAACAACAGATGGGATGGAAAATGGAAAGTTGCTTGTATCACTGATCTTACTATTGGAAATGATGTGTTACAAACTGTTCTCAACTCTACAAAAAAAATATGAGAATCAGCTTTGGGAAAGAAAAGGGAAAGACTTTGGTTGCTGGTTTTTAAGTGCTTGCAGGTGTGACAGAGATTAGGTGCAGCAGCAGATGGACTATACAAGGGAACTCACAAGGCAAAAGGTCACAAGTTTGAGGATCATTATTTCAGAAGACGCAGAGGTGCAATTGCTATTAACAAGAATTCTACTTGGTACTGCTTGATTAAATGCACATATGTCATTTATCTAAACCAGTTTCTTGGTTACTTCATGATCAACAATTGGTGTTTATCATTAGTTATAATTTCAGATTTCTACTTAGTTGGTTATTAACAATTTGTAGCATCAATTTAAGTAGTCATTTAAGGCTTAAATTGGTCACTAGTTTAATTTTTGCATTTTATTTGCTTTGTTTTGAGAAAAATAAATAAAATCAGCCCTAGGCCAAAAGCCTAGTGGACTTTATTTTAAAAAAAAAATGAAAGTGGCAATCAAGTGGAAAACAGAATCCAAATCATCTTAGGACACAACAACAAAAGAGTAAGGTTGCTGCAGGGATTATGCAAAATGAGCCTAACAGCAATACAAACAAGCAACTTCCAATTGTACAAGGGCAGACAAATGCAGGAAATCAGCAAGCAGTTGTAGCAGATGATGATAGAAATAAAAAGATTATTGATGGGGATAAGCTGCCAGCAAAAACAGATGCTAATTCACAAGCAAATACTGGGAAATTGCAAGTAGCAGTAGATAGGAGTAGTAAGAATGACCTGGATGAGGAATCTACACAGTACTCTCAACAACGAAAATCAGGAACACAGCAGCAGCAAAAAGGCAATGCAGGACAGCAGTTGCAACTGGTGTCTGATCCTATTAATACTGTAGAAATGTAGCAATTTTAGCAGCAAAAAACTGGAAATATAGTACAAGGTCAAGAAGGAATTGGTATAGTTGGAGGAATTCAGGAACTGGTGCATATTGTTGGTGAAACTGGCACTAATGATATGCAAGTTTCATCTGGTAACATACAGGAAATCAGTGAAGAGGTGGATAAGGGTATGGAGAAAAGAAGTCTTCAGGGAAAATAGTTTACAAACACCAGCAAGTTGAAAAGCATCAGCTGAGTAAACCAGTTGTAATACAGAAAAGCATGAGTAATGCAAAGAAGCATGCAAATGCTTCTAATCAAAGGCTCATAATGAACCTGCTGCAGTTACTGCTGATAAAAACAGTAGCAAGAAATCAGATGAGGTAACACCAAACACTAAGGCTAATAAACAAAAGGAAAGCAAAAGCGCTACTGGAAAAGGTAATCTGCAGGTTGCATTGCCTGTGGATAAGCAGCACATTACTCCCATTTCTAGTGTTAACATGCACCCTATACACAAGTATCAGCCTGCTGGAGAAACAGTAGCAGCAACTAGTGTAAATGTGCAACATGATCTTAAATCCAATTCACAGAAACAGCAACCGGTAATGTCAAAGACTCAAGGCAACTTATCAGTAGCAATAGCAACTACTGAGGGGCCTAAAATTGAGAATAGGAGCAGTTCTAGAACTAATGAGAATAGGAGCAGTTCTAAACATCATACAAGCAAGTTATGCAGTTGTACAAAAGAATCAAATATGCAGTCTGCATTTTGGCAAAAACTGCAGGGCTGCTAGTGAGGTTTGGGAAGAAAACAACCATATACACATTCAAAAAACACATTTTAATAACACAAACTGAATTCACCTCAAATATAACAAACATCCCTAGAGAGTAATAGAAGCTTATTTTGTATCTTGACGTCTAATTATTATTATGAAACCAATATCTCCAATACAAAATAGTGACAACCAAAATCCTTAGGATAAAAGTAATTGCAAACATCTTATCAGATCAACCACCTATTAAAGATATCATCAGCTGAGTTATATCCCTTCCCCGCCCCATCGAGAAATAGAACTGACTAATCCTAAGTCAAAGGGTCGAGAAACTCAACGCCACTATTCTTGAACAACTTGGAGTCGGGCCTTCTTTTTGATCAGAGGTTGAATCGATCATCAGAAGAAGAATTAGATTTCTCGTGACTATCCAAGAATTTCAATGTTTGAATCGAGGTTTCAAACGGTAAAGCTTATCTGATTTTATTTATTTTAGAATTTTTTCTCGAATAAATCATGAATTTTCTAGGATATTATTAAGGATCTCATCGAAAACTTACAGCGCCAAACAAAGGCTAAGAAAATAATATTCCAAAGCTTTCGTATGTTCTCCATTACTTGTGTGGATAAGCATTCCATTAGTTATATATCAACGTTCCAATAAAAATACTTGTATGCATCAAAAACTCCAGGTTCCTCGGGGTAAATGCATTAAAAAGGGACAAATTTA